>NC_133794.1:16853664-16886214 GCF_003597395.2 Chelonoidis abingdonii | reverse complement strand
TCCTAAGTGCAGGACTCTGCACTTGTCCTTGTTGAACCTCATCAGATTTCTTTTGGCCCAATCCTCCAATTTGTCTAGGTCACTCTGGACCCTATCCCTACCCTCCAGCATATCTACCTCTCCTGCCAGCTTAGTGTCATTTGCAAACTTGCTGAGGGTGCAATTAATCCCATCATCCAGATCATTGATAAAGATGTTGAACAAAACTGGCCCCAGGACCGACCCCTGGGGCACTCCGCTTGATACCGGCTGCCAACTAGACATCGAGCCATTGATCACTACCCGATCACTGTCCCGTGGTTGACAGGTCACTACTCACTGGCTGTGTCAAGTTTCCTTCCCCACTCTGAACTCTAGGATACAGATGTGGGGACCTGCATGAGAACCTTTAAGCTTAACTACCAGCTTAGATCTGGTTTTGCTGCCACCACCCAAATTATTTGAGTCATTTGGGAACCTCTGTCTACCTCCCCCGCCAGAATATCTCCTCCCAAGTACTATAACCCCTGGGCAGCCTTGAGAGACTCCTCCACCAATTTCCTGGTGAACACTGATCCAAACGCTTGGATCTTAAAACAAGGAGAAATTAACCATTCCCCCTGCTTTCCCCCACGCCCTCCCCCCACCAATTCCTGGTGAGTCCAGACCCCCTTGCGATCTTAAAACAAGGAAAAATCAATCAGACTCTTAAAAAGAAGACTTTTAATTAAAGAAAGGTAAAAATCATCTCTGTAAAATCAGGATAGGAGATAACTTTACAGGGTAATCAGATTCAGATTGCCCAGAGGAACCGCCTCTAGCCTTAGGTTCAAAGTTACAGCAAACAGAGGTAAAGGTAAACCCCTTAGCAAAAGGAACATTTACAAGTTGAGGAAACAAAGATAAAAACTAACACGCCTTGCCTGGCTGTTACTTATGAGTTTGAAATATGAGAGACTTGTTCAGAAAGATTTGGAGAGCCTGGATTGATGTCCGGTCCCTCTTATTCCCAAGAGCGAACAATCCCCAAAACAAAGAGCACACAAACAAAAGCCTCCCCCCACCAAGATTTGAAAGTATCTTGTCCCCTTATTGGTCCTTTGAGTCAGGTGTCAGCCAGGTTACTTGAGCTTCTTAACCCTTTACAGGTAAAAAGATTTTGGTGTCTCTGGCCAGAAGGGATTTTATAGGATTGTACACAGGAGGGCCATTACCCTTCCCTTTATAGTTATGACAGGCTGCCTATCCATTTCAGACCTACTGGGGGCTGTGTGCAGTGTGGACTCAGGCCTTGTCTATACTACAAAGTTTTGTTGGCAAAAGTTATGCCATTTTAATTAAAGTGCTTTAGTTAAAACTGCTAATGCATGTCCACGCTAGCTCCTTATGTTGGCAGAGTGCATCCACACTAACAGTTCTTGCACTGACACAGAGGGCAGAGCTCTGTGGATAGCTATCCCACTGTGCAGCTGGCTGCAGGGTGCTTTGGGAAGGGTTTGCAGTGCCTCATGGGGCAGGTACAGCATCACATGATGCAGTTTTCTCAATCCCATCTTTCAGCCGCATCCTAGTAGATTGTCAGCTGCTTTTTCAACTGGTGTCTGTGGGAGGGAGGGAGCAGGGCTGCCAAGTGGTCATTGATACATACTTTTAGAGCAGGGGTCAGCAACCTTTGGGAAGTGCTGTGCCAAGTCTTCATTAATTTAAGGTTTCGACTGCCAGTGAAAGGTTTCGTGTGCCAGACCGGCAGCACAGGTGGCAGACGGAAACCCAGACTGGCAGCGGGCTGAATGGCTCATCCTGCTGCTGGTCTGGGGTCCCGGCTGCTGGCCTTGCTCTGCCGGCCCGGGATCTGGCCATCCTGCTGCTGGTCTGGGGTTCCATAATTGAGGCCGGCAGCCAGGACCCCGGCTGGCAGCAGTGTGCCACTAAAAATCATCCCACGTGCCGCAGGTTGCTAGCCCCTGCTTTAGAGGGAGAGAAGAGTGGTGTGTCTGGGGTGGAGGAGAGGGACCCCCCTCCCCACATCAGCCCCTGGCTCTGCTTGGCACAGCAGTGTCTCCCCAAGCACAAGCCGCCTGTTCTGCCTGCCTATGGTTCTGTGATTCCCTCCCAGAGCGGCATCCTGAGCAGCTCTGTAAAAGCAGCAGAGAATCCTGTGGCACCTTATAGACTAACAGACGTTTTGGAGCGTGAGCTTTCGTGGGTGAATACCCACTTCGTCAGACGTGAGCTCTCCATGCTTAGGCGTGTCAAAGCAGCACAGCAGTTCCCCGCTCCCGGCAGCAGCAATCTGCTGTGTTCCTAGTGCAGGGCAGAACTGGAGCATTCCACATGAATTTGCTCTTTGTTCCCCAATGAGGCAGCAGGCTCAGTCTGTCAGATACTTGCCTGGAGCCTTTGAAAAGGAGAGGGGCCATATGCCTGCAGAAGCAGCAGAGATCAACCAGTGAGCAGAGCCTTCATAGGGGGGCATTGTGGGATACTGGTGGAAGCAATCTGTAGACAAAACAGCAGCAGTATCATCTACACTGATTGATTTGTCCCTTTAAACTTTGCTGCATAAAGCTTTATGGCCTCTTGTTTGATGGTGGTTTTATATTTTGTCGGCAAAACACAGCAAGAGTTTTGCACCAGAGAGTCGCTTGTAGCTGTGTACACCTTGTTTAAGCTTGGCAAAGAGGCAAGCCTTTTGCCAACAAAACTTTGGTAGTGTTGACAGGAGGGCCACAGGGCAGGGGCATTATCATAGACATCCTCAGTCATACAGTCCCTGGCTGCTGAGACTGTGGCCCTTCATCCATTGGTGGCACAATGTGAGACCCTCCCCCTTTCCCTGCCAGACCTTTTGTGCCATGAGCAGTGGCTGCAGAATCGTCAGGTAAGAGGCACTGAGATGGGAACTCCACTGTATAATAAAACCAGGGTTGCGGGAAGGCCTGTTTCCTAATTTTTTGAGTGGATATGAATGCTATTCAGTAACCATAGGGCAAGGACGGCTGGGCTCATGATGGGCACAGGTAGATGTGCAGAAGGAAACGAGTGTCGCTGGTATAGTCCCAGTCTCCTAAGCATCGCGCCACGTATTGGGAGTGTTTGAGTGAACAGCTAGGAATCGGTGGCCTCAGGTGTGGCTTTTGTCTAACAAGCACTCCTAGAAATAATCAACGGAGCTAACAGAGAAGGATCTAGCCTCTAGCTATTAATCTTTGAAAATCATGGGACGACGGGAGAGATTCCAGAAGACTGGAAAAGGGCAAATATAGCCCATCTATAAAAGGAACATAAAACCAACCCAGAAACTACAGACCAGTAGTTTAACTTCTCACAGGGAAGATAATGGAGCAAGTAACATAGGAAATCATCTGCAAAACTTGGAAGATGAAGGTGGATAGGGATAGCCGACATGGATTTGTTAAAAGCAAAGTCATGTCCAAACCAACTGATTGCTTCTTTGATAGGATCACCGAGTCTTGTGGGATAAGGGACGAAGCGGTGATGTGTATACCTAGACTTTAGTAAGGCATTTTGATACCGTCTCACATGATATTCTTATCGTAAACTAGCAATATCGAATTAGATGGGGCCTACCTATAGGTTATGGGGCTAACTGGTTGGATTATATAATAACATCTTACGATACTTAGGCACACACGGCACTCTCAGCAGACGTGGGGTTTACAGGGAAACAACATTAACCAAAAAAACAAAACAAAAAACCACTACCCACATTTACAGATAATCCTAGTTCAGAGCATTTATGTACTGGAAAAGCCACTGACATACTTCCAATAATGAGAAAAGAGTGTAGATGTGACAAATATGATGAACGTAGTAGAGAGTAAAAATGTTCCTATTAAAATTATTAAAGCCAAAGCAATTAGCATTTCAAGTTTGAAGAGAGATTAGAATAACTTAGGAGAGCATTTCAGGAAACCCCATATCACTCTCTCTCTCTCTAACATGCATCCACCACCCTGACAAACAGTAAAGAAAAAACAGAAAAGTCATCAACATTACTGTTAAAATGAAATTCACAATTTTCCAATCAACAACAAGGGCTAAACCAGGTGTAACTGTGGCCTTCTAAGCATTGATACAGAATCCTTCAATTTGGCCTCCTGAATCTAGTACAAGTAATCTACAACATTACGTGTCCAGGCGTAAAGGGCTGGAGTTTTCAATTCCGTAAGTCCCCCATAGCAATAGATGGGCTCTCGCCAATGGTCGAAAGACAAGAGAACATGGTTCATACTTTAAAGCCTTGAGAATGCCTGGTAGGCTGGAAAAAATCATCTTTGCACTGAAATCTTCTCTTTAGGATGGAAAAAGTAAAAAATGTGCCAATAAATTGAAGAAGAAGACTTTTCTATTAGGTTGGTCTTCCAGTGGCATGTGAAGTATATCCCTAAAAATAGACCCCATTAGTGAAATAAAAAACCAGTAAGATACCTTTCTTGTGAAGTGAAAGGCCCATAATCTCTGGGGAGGAGGACAGACAACAAATTCTGGCAATGTGAGAGGGATGGAATGCAAACTAAGAGGAACAACTGAATAGCTCAAAGTGAAAGTGAGAAACAGATGGACTACTGATATATACAATCTCCTTAAGAATAAACATCAATGAGGTGAACTTGTAGGATTTTGTGGAGATCTTTATCTATTATGCTTCTCCAAATGCTCATCAGAGAAACAAATTCTAGTTAAGCAAAATCAGCTGATTGTAAAAATCCTTCGCCACTACTGTTGTTAGCTGCATCTGAAACAAGCACAAAACTGAGGCTTTTTGTTTATTTTCCAAAATGATGAAATTAATGTTCAGAAGAACACAGACCAAAAGTAAGATTATTGCCAAATCACAAGCATTGTATATATGTCTAGTTGTGCCTTGCCTTCCATCCATTAATAGTTAAATAATCAAATAATACCTTCTTGGCATCTTCTACGTGGTCTACAGCACAACTCCTTGAGCGATGCATACCTCATAGTCGAAAGGTAAAAGTGGTATAAGTCTATTATGGCAGCCAATCCCCGGAGCTTACCCCTGTAAACATGCAAACTAATTATCACATCAGCCATAGGTATAGAAGAGTGGGTTTTTCGGCAAGGGTTTAAGGATCACTGATTTTTGGGGACCTTCCACGAGGATGCCAAACCATGTCACTGTTGACAGTGCAAGCCCGCCGGCATCTGTTCAATAATCTGCCTGGACAACCAGACTTAGATGTGCATAGAAGTACGGTAATCAAGTTTGCAGATGATACCAAACTGGAAAGGGATTGCATACGCCTTTGGAGGACAGGGTCAAGAATTCAAAAATGATTAGGACATCTAGAGAATGATGCTGAGTAAATAGAAGTGAGTTTAACAAGACCAATGCAAAGTGCTCCAGCTTAAGAGAAATCCAGTATTCAACCACGTACAAAATGGGAAGAGCATTGTCTAGGAATGAGTATGGCAGAAAGGGGATCTAGGTTTAGTGGACGCAACCAAGACTAATAGAGTACCCATGTGTGATCTGTGCAAAAAAAAGCAAATGTAATTCTGGATGCATAACAGGTTGTGTTTGTGAGCAAGACACGAGAACTTCTTCTGCTTACTCTGTGCTGGTTAGGCTCAACTGGAGTATTGTGTCAGTTCTGGTACCAAATTTCAAGAGGATGTGGGAGAAATTGGAGGAGGGTCCAGAGAGAGCAACAGAATGATTAAAGTCTATAGAACATGACCTTGAAGGAAGGCTGAAAGAAAGGGTTTTGTTTAGTTTGGAAAAGAGAAGACTGAGAGGGATTGAGCAGTTTTCAGGTAATCTAAAAGGGTGTCATGCAGGAGGAAGGGAGAAACTTGTTCACCCATTCAAGCCTCTGGATGGGTAGAACAAAGGAGCAGTGGCTTAAATGCCAGCAAGGAGGTTTAGGTTGGAGCATTAGGAAAAGTTCTACCCTGTCAGGGTGGTTAAACCGGTAATAAATTGCTTAGGCGAGGTTGTGAGATCTCCCACCCTGCGTCTGGAGCTATTTAGAAAAGTCAGTAGTAAATGTCTGTCAGGGATGGGTCTAGACAGTTAGTTCGGCGTCGCTGGCGTCTGCCATGAGGGCAAGGGACTGGACTCGATGACCTCTTGAGGTCCCTTCCAGTCCTAGAATCTATAAATCAATGAATCTCCAAGCAAGGCAGCTGGGATTCCATGATCAGTCCCTTGACCTGTTATGACATGGCTAGACAGCATAGTGTGGTTGGGACCCAGCAACCATTCCAGCTGTGAATGAACCCTGCTGCCAACAGATGGGAGAGCAGGACCCCAGTGACTTGACTAGAACACTGGTTCTCAACCAGGGATATGTGTACCCCTGGGGGTACACAGAGGTCTTCCAGGGAGTACATCAAGTCATCTCGATATTTGCCCAGTTTTAGAACAGGCTACATAAAAAGCGCTAGCAAAGTCAGTGCTAACTAAAATTTCACACAGACAATGACTCGTTTATATTGCTCTATATACTCTACACTGAAATGTAAGTACCATATTTATATTCCAGTTGACTGATTTTATAATTATATGGTAAAATGAGAAGGTCAGCCATTTTTCAGTACTAGTGTGTTGTGACACATTTGTATTTTTATGTCTGATTTTGTAAGCAAGTAGGGAACCCAGGCTGCGGCTCTGAGGGCCTGTTATTTCTGGGAGCAGAATTCTGGGTAATTGTGGTTTTCCGTCATTGACACTGGGGATCCGATCCTATGAAAAGCTGTGAGTCCTCAAGTTCCAGTGAAGCCCTATGAGCCTAACTCTCCACTGCACTTCTCTTTGGACAGGTTTCTTTTCTTTCTCGGCTCGAGCTGTCAGTGGCTCTAGAGCAGCTCCTTTCTGTGGCTTCTCTGTCTCTGCTTGCTGGGCTGAACTACCTGGGGCTCTAGGGTATTGCCGCATGGCTGCTCTCCGTGCTCGCACACACCCTGCCACACCCCCTCTGTTCCTTTTCAAGGGTTGGTTTTGCTATTGGTCACACCTGTTCTGCTTTACTTATCTGCACTCCACTCTGTGTGTGACTCCTGCAAGGGCCTGGCTCCAGAGCTCCCTCCCTGAAGATTACGTACATCCTCCTGGCTTCGCTCAGCACCAGCGGGATCCAGCTGTGCATAGGGTGTGTGGCTCATCAGATACCCCTCCCAATGCGTTCAGAAGAATGAGATGCAACAGGGGCATGGGTTCTTGCAGGAAAACTGCAGGGGTTAGCCTTCTGACTGGATCCTCCAGAAGAGCTGAGAATAGCACCCAAGAGTCCTGTCTTCCCACCGCTGCTGTCTGTTCTTTTGGTATTCAGCGATCCCTAGCTGCCTGCCGACTCTCCTTTCTCCTAGAAGTGCTGGGCTGTGGACTGCCCTGCTGCACCTCTGCCCTTTCGCTCTTGGCATGCGGCTGTCAGCTTCACTGGTAGAACCTGACTAGTTGAGAGCTAGAAAGACCTCTGACAAGCTGAAAACAGCCCCAGACAGTGTGAGCCATGTGGCCCCGTTTCTGTGAAGGTGAATGAGTCTTTAATCCTTCACAGTATCCACTTGCTTTCAAGAGCTCTTCCCCTTGCACAGAGCTGGCACTGCATGTGGGTCAGAGGCTCAGAATAGCCCCAAACACCCTATAACCATGCCTAATGAAGGAACTACTGCGATGCTGCATGGTTGCCTTGTGGTGGCAGCTTCCAAAGACCGGAGGACTGGCAATTCCATTCCTGGGCTCAGGTCTTCTCCATACTGCAGATTGGTCCCAATTTCATTAATCTGTGGCCTGCAGCCAACATAGATATGCAAGTGCAGACCATCAGGCAAAGCCCTGCTTTACCCCAGCTGCCTCTCAAGGGTCCAGACACAGGAGATGCTGTGTGACAAAGACCCACAATGAGGGACACCAAAAACATTATTCATGCAGGAAAATGCTATGGGCTTCCTTCCTCTGGCATAAATAGATCTCTCGCTCCAGCACCCGAGTTTCCGCTGGGTGTTAGTAATCAACATTAGCTCGGAGGCAACACTGAACTCAGACAGACTATCTGTAACGTTGGCGCTAACATGAGATTCCCTTGAAATGGGGAATATCAAAGAGGCACATGTCTGAGGTATTAAGCTTGGGTAGGCGCCACCAGTGTAAGGCCTGGGCTACGCTAGTGGGGGCGTTCGAACTAAGAAACACAACTAAATCGGAGTATCTTAGTTCAACTTACCTGGCTGTCCTCACGGCAGTGAGTCGAACACCGCGGCTCTCCTTGAGGATGGAAAATAGAAGCACACTTCAAGCCTGGAACCATCAGATGCTAAAACCCCCTCGGAGGGGCTGGTGGGGGGAAACAGCATCCACAGCCTTAGCTCTCCTGGGAGACAGACAGCTTGGCCAAGGTTGGTCAGCTCAGCATGGGAAGCCTTGTGCACTTGAAGGGTTTCAGAGGGAGAGAGGGGAGGTGTACAGAGGGCATTGGATGGCTGTGCTTGAAGTTATGTGCTTGTTAGGGCCCACTGTCTCAACAGTGAGACTCCAAATAACACAATGGCACAAGAATGTCATCCTGCTCCTGTTCACATAATTCCCATTCACTTCACTGGGAGAAAGATTTGGCCCCAGAGGAGTTATGGTCATGAGTACTATAGTGAAGCTGCTAAACTGAGGATGATTGGTTCCAGCCTGGTGCAGACTCTGCACAGGGCTTGGGGTTTGACTTCCAGGGAAAGTTAGGAGGCTCTGAAAATATTGACTTGAGGCTGGGGATGCTCAAGTTTGCCTGGTTTAGCCCATGTTTCTGTACAGCTGGGTGTGCCCAAAACAGTGTCTAGGGGTCAGATTTTCACCTGCTCAGAGCCCACAATAGGGGTCAGATTTCCTAAGGTGCTTGAAACCCAGTGCTCTTTGGAAAATCTGGCCATTTATTTCAGCACCTGAAGGTAAGCTGAACCCGTCTGCATGTCTTTCCCCAAATTTGCAAAGGCTGGAACCAGTGTGGGTATGCAACATCTCTGCCCGCACTGTTCTGAATGGAGTGGGTCAGTAAGGCCCCTGCTACTGCAACATCTGGAGGGGTCATTAATGCAGCAGAGAAATCCCATTGCTGGTGGGTTGGAATTTGTCTGGTTAATGTAAAATAGTGAGAAATCCGGTGGCACTTTAAAGACTAACAGATTTATTTGGGCATAAGCTTTTGTGGGTAAAAAACCCCACTTCTTCAGATGCATGGAGTGAAAATTACAGATGCAGGCCTGTATTTATGTATATCTGTGTTTATGCCTGCATCTGTAATTTTCACTCCATGCATCTGAAGAAGTCAGTTTTTTTCCCCCACGAAGGCTTATGTCCAAATAAATGTTAGTCTTTAAGGTGCCACCAGACTCATTGTTTTTGTGGCTACTGACTAACACGGCTACCCCTCTGATATTTGTAAGATAGTGAGGACTTTTAGGTAGAGGTGGTCCAAATATGAAACAATAGCAACAGTGCTGGCTGGCCAGGGCAGTAGCAGCAGTGTTGGGAGGCTGGGGCTCTGGTGGCGGTGCTGGGCGAGCCAAGACACAGGTGGAACTCAAGACGTTTTTGGTGGTAATAGTAACCAATAAGAAGTTGAGCCAGGCTCCTCTATGGCTTCACTCTGCACTGCAGCTCCTGCAACAAATAGTGTGGGAAGGCCTGCATGCCTGCCTATTGCAACCTGTCTGTCTATCTTACTAATCCTTGGGTGGCAGGCCAATCCTTGCCCACAGACAACCTGCCAACCTGAAACGTATTCTCACCAGCAACTGCACACCGTGCCATAGTAACTCTAGCTCAGGAACCAATCCATGCAACAAACCTCGATGCCAACTCTGCCCACATATCTACACCAGCGACACTAATCACAGGACCTAACCAGATCAGCCATACGATCACTGGTTCATTCACCTCCACGTCCCACACAATGTAATAAATACGCCATCATGTGCCAGCAATGCCCTGCTTGATCATCGCCAAACTGGACAGTACTACGCGAACAAGGATAAATGGACACAAATAGATTATTCAGGAATGGCAAATATAAACCAACAGAACACCTGTAGGAGAGCACTTCAACTCCCTGGCCACACTATAGCAGACCTTAAGCGGCCTCCTGCAACAAAAAAACTTCAGAGACCAGACTTCAAAAGGAAATCTGCTGAGCTTTCAGTTCATCGTAAATTTGACACGCATCAGCTCTGGACTAAACAAAGCTGTGAATGGTACAACAATAAACACTATCACAAGACCATTCTCATCCTTGGTTTTCACACCTCTACTGCTAGAACAGGGCCCCATACTCCCTGATTGAACTAACCTCGTTATCTCTGCTTTGCTTGCTAGCATATATATATACCTACCCCTGGAAATTTCCACTACCTGCGTCTGACGAAGTGGGTATTCACCCACGAAAGCTCACGCTCCAAAACTTCTGTTAGTCTATAAGGTGCCACAGGATTCTCTGCTGCTTTTACAGATCCAGACTAACACGGCTACCCCTCTGATACTTACTAACCCTAATCTATGTTTCTGTAAGGTTGCCAATCACCCTGGTATCTGAGTGCTGGCTCACCCAGACATGCTGTAAATTTCAAAAGAGACTCAAACTGTGCCTGTCTTTTCCTGGGAGGGTCTCTCTTATGCTGGTGTTCAGTCCTTTCCTGTCTGCCTAGCTCCATTTCAGTTTATTTTGCATGCTACTTTCAGCATTCTGCTATCTCTGCCTTCTGGCCCAGCCTTTGCACCCTTATGCACTGGAAGAGGTTTCTTTCCCACAACATTCATAAAGTCTGCTGTTAAAAAGGAGTCACTCACTGCAAGTGGCATCATGGGGCTCAATGACTATTGACTTTCAATAACTCCAGATCAATTACAGTGCCACTTTTGAATCCTGCGCTTTCCCCCTGGGATCTGAGAGTCAAGCTGGGTTCTTGCTATATTGTGCGTGGTAATAAAGATATGCAGGCTGACACCAGTGCAGCCAGTGGTGGCAAGTGGGTCTGTGTGGGTGTCATGGATGTAACTTAAATGTATCCTTTGGATTTTTATGCACAAGAAGAAATAGAGTCCAGCCCCCTCTGTCTGGACTGTTTTGGGACTGGCAGGGCAAATAGAAGCAAGAAGCTTTAGCATGCAAGTTGGAGTATGTAGCAGCGCATGCATGGGGCTCTGTGTGGTGACATAGTGTATGAACAGTGTGGGGTGGAGTGTGTGCACAGCACTCTGTGTGATGACACTTGGGCATGGCGGGGGCAGAGTGTGTTTGGATGCATGCACAACTCTCTGCAGTGGCACCTAGAGGAGTTGCAGGCCAGAGCACAGCGCAGTGTGAATGTGCTGACTGGCCCATTAACATTCCATCCAAACCGGTTTGGAATGTTCTCTTCCGCTTATGCAAAGAGTTGTTAATTGAGGAGAGGCTCTTATTTTCCTTTGATCTTTGTTCTGCTTCCCTTGGCACTGGGACTGCATCCTCCTGCACTGATGTAATCAATCTGGTGTCAGAACACACAGCATCCTGCATGGGGAAGGTGCTGTCTCCTTTCCCAGGAGCACTTGGCTGCATTTGCTGAAGCAGTTACAGGTCTATTTACTCTTCATGCCAGAGGGCACACCCTGCAGGAAGCTTCTGCAGTGGCTGCTGCCATGGACTGTATGCATTTGGGAAGGCCCATTTGTGATTGTCACTCATACAGATGAAGTTTGATCCCCTGAATCAGGATGCTCTTGCTCTCTTATGGCAAGCTTCTCCTGTGCTGTAACATGTGTGTGGCATGGATTGCTTGCTCAGCTAATGACCTTCACAGAGCAGTTTTATATCCTTGTCTGCTTGGCAGTCAGGCAGCTGTAGTGCTGCCTATCATGTTTGAGCTTTACCTCTACATCTCTGCTGGCTAGACCCTCGTGGCAGTAGAAGGCATCAGTGAGGACTAGGAGCAGTGATGGCACAGCCCCAGACTGATACCACTTCCCTAGACACTTTAATTTTGAGGATGTAACTGATTTTTTAGTTAAGGGAAGTGCAGTGGAGCTAATATGTTTGAACTTCAGTAAACCATGGTATCATATGGGAAATTATTAGTTAAATTAGAGAATCAGTACAAGCATTGTAAGGTAGATATGTAATCAGCCAACAGGGAGAAGGCAACAGTCTGTGCTGAAAGGTGAATGATCAGACTGGAGAGAAGTTACTAGTGACTTCCTCAAGGATCAGTCTTAGGACCAATTTCATTCAATATTTCTGTTGATGACCTTGGCACAAAAAGTAAGAGTGTGCAACATCAGCAAATTTCATTAGCAAAGTTGGGAGGCATCATCAATACAGAGGAGGATCGGAATATTATACAGGAAGATCTGGATGATCTCGAAGACTGGAGTGATAGAAGGGATGAAATTCAGTAATACAAAGTACAAGGTCATGAATTTATGGTCTAATAATAAGAATTTCTGCTACAAGCTTGGGTCACATCAGTTGAAACAGAGGAGGAGAAAAACCTGGGTGTATGCGTCAATCACAGGATGTCTATATGCCACCAGTGTGATACAGCTCAGAAAAAAGCAAATGCGATCTTAGGATGTATCAGGCGAGACATTTCCAGTAGTGATAGAGACGAATTAATGTTCTATACAAGGTACTGGTAAGTTCTCATTTGGAACGTTGGGTACAATTCTGGTCACCCATGTTCAAGAAAGATTAATTTAAACTGGAACAGATGCACAGAAGAGCTACTAGGCTGATTAGGGAAATGGAAGGGCTGTCTTATGGGAGGAAACTGGAAGAGCATGGCTTGTTTAACCTTACAAAAAGGAGGCTGAGAGGAGATCTGATGGCTCTCTGTAAAGTCATTTGGGGGTAAATAACATGGAGGGTGAAGAGCTATTTAAACTAAAGGACACTGTTGTCACAAGAACAAATGGACATAAATTAACCATAAACAAATTCAGGCTTCAGTTAGAAGTTTTCTAATCATCAATATATCAGAGAGAAGAGGTTTTGGAACAGCCTCCCCATAGTAGTTGTGAGGGCAAATAACTTAAGAGGGATCTGGACACATTTGTGTGACAGGGTTGCTTGTGATGGTGGGGGGCAGGCTCAGCAGCCCTCAGAGTCGCTTCCACTTTGTCTTATGTTCCTCAAGCTCATGCTTCATGTTTCAGCCGGCTACCAGCAGGGGTCAGGAAGGGATTATTTCCCTCCAGTGTATTCTGGGAGAGTTTTTTTTTTTTTTTTTTATGTCCTTTTTCTAAAGCACCCGGGACGCGCACAGATGGAGATGGGACACTGGGCAGAGAGGGCTAAGGCTCTGAGATAGCACTGAGCACTCTCTCAGGTGCTTGGCTGGCTGGTTCTTGCTCACATGCCCAGGGTGTAACTGATCGCCATGTGTGGAGTCGGGGAGGAATTTCCCCTTTGGTCAGTTTGGCAGGGATCTTGGGTTTTTCTTCACCTTCCTCTGCATTGTGTAGGTGCAGGTCACTGGCAAGGATCACCTGGGTATATCTCACTTAATCATTCCCCTGCCACTGCAGGGGCCTCGGGCACTGGTGCACCTCAGTCCCTCCTATTCTCAGCCTGTAGCACATAATAGTCTAGTCTCCTGAGGGTCTCGTTTGGTTGTTGGGGTTAGTGTGTGGGTGCTGGTGGCCTGTTGCATGCAGAGGTCAGACTAAATGATCTGGTGGTGTGGTCCCTTCTGGCCTTAACCTCTATGACATTGTGATGCTCTAGTTCAATGTGAAGTTGCTGCCTGCAAGGAGAGGCCCTAGGCCAGTGCTCTGGTGGGCAGCAGTCACCATCTCAGTTCACTAACGGAGACCGTTGAGGGGGAGGTAACGCTGCATGGTGCTGTCTCTGCCCTTCCAGGATGTAGATGGTGGCATCTAAAAATGGGAGCTTCTGAGACCCACAAAACACAAACACAAGACAACCAGGAAAGTTTGACATCACACTCAATCCATCCTTACCACTGCCCTGGGAACTTTGGAGAGCTCTGGCCATGCCTACCAACCACAGCTCCAGAGCAGAACACTAAGCTGGGTGAACTAACAATGAGCTCAGGAATCTCTTGACCAAATGATCACAGATTTGTGCTCCAAAATCTCCCCCAGGATGTTGGTTGGCATACCAATTTTCAAGCCAAGCTGGCTCTATATGTGCATTTTAGAGTGCTTTGAAATTTTAAAAGTGAGTCTTGGGGGGGCAGGGGAGCTGTATTTTTTTCCCTTGTAAAAATTGCTGACACCTCATTCCTGGAGCTTGGCAGTGTAGGGAATGCACAGTTTTTGTATGCTTCAGGTGTGAGCCATGCACCCTGTTGTCAGGTGAGCCTTACACTCTGTTCTCAGCAGGGGTGCACAGAGAGGCTGATTTTAAATTTAGGAAGGTGGGGTCTGCACTGGTGTTTTTTTTTTTTTTTTTTTTTGCTGGCCCTGTGAAAATCCACCCAAATTTGGCCAAAGCCTCTGAAAATCTCACTTTGCACTTGCTCACTAGAGACATGTTAGGATTTGGCAGCATAGGTTAGTCCGACTTCTGTGTTTGGGGAGCCAGGGGACTATATATTGTTAATAATTGATATAGGTATAAATTCTGGATTTAGCGATTGTTAGTGGTACTTAAATTACAGTGTACTTAATCACAAATAGAGTTACGTTTGTTATTTAATCACCCTTAATTTTTTGTTTTAACTTTTAATTATTGGACATATTTATCAGCTACCACTTAAAAATCAAATTTAGCATAAAAACAAATTCTTAAATAAACAGAACCAAGGACTTTCAGGTAACTATGAATCATGTCTCCCTAGTTTTAGAGAGATATGAACATTGTCTCAATATAGCAATATTATATTTACCTTAATGTAGATGCAATCGTCTTTCACTTCAGTTACTGTAAACGTCCACAGTGTTCTCTGGAATCAGCTTCGCATTTAAATCAGCTTCTATGTGAAGAACCACCAGTGAAGAAAATCTTACTTCTCCCATGATTGAATGCAACCAGCTTTTATTGCAGAAAGCTTTGTTCTGCTATGGCAGCGTGAGAGCTTACTGACTTAGGCCTGGGCTACGCTAGCGGGGGGGTTCAAACTAAGATACAAGACGAAGTATCTTAGTTCGACTTACCTGGCTGCCCTCACGGTGGTGAGTCTACTGCTGCGGCGCCCCGTCTGCTGCGCTTACTCCTCCTGCTGAGGTGGAGTACGGGGGTTGATTAGCGGATCGATTTATCGCATCCAGACGAGATGTGATAAATGGATCCCCGATACATCAAACACTAGCCCCCGACTTGGCAGGTAGTATAGACGTACCCTGAGTTTGTAATAGTTTGGCTGCATAATCTGGGACATTTCTTCTTGAAGTCTTTGAAAGGTAACTGGAGATTCTGTACTGGTGAAAATGTCCATTTCTTCAGCAGCAAGATGAAGATTTTATGTTGAGTGGGGCTGCATATTTCTGCAAGAGTGGCTGAGTGCCATTTTTGTTGCACCTTAATGCTGAGTCACATGCTTCAGCGTTGATTCTTCTGAAAATCATCTCTCTGCCTCTGCAGTTATGGCATCCAAAACAGGATGGGTACAATTGCTGATACTACATGTTTTTTCAGGTGCACTTACAGTCTTGGGTGTTCCATGTGCATTTGTTGTCTCATCCACGTACTCTCTTTGACTCAAAGTTATTGGGACAGTGAAGTCTGTAAGAGCTGCTGAGGGTTTTACTATTCTTTTTATTTTGGTAAGTGACGTGTGTCTTCATCTGGCACTGCAATGTTACAGTCTTGACAGAATTCTGCCACCTCTTTCCACATTTCATTTTAGCCTTCTTCACTTCTGCATTTCTCAAAGTGCACTTTCATTTTCTGTATGATAGAGGAAGCTTTTGCAAATATGGTGCCGATGCCTTGAAGTCCTTTGTGAGTGAGATGAACAACTTTCATAATATGTTGAAAATTCTGAATGAAACTCCAGTCATGTGATGGTAAAGGCCATTTGCTCCCACAGATCACCTTTCACCTTGTTCACTCAGATCTTTTAGACACTGCATGATGGCAGTGTATTGCGTTTTTACTGCAAACACATTTCTCCACTTACATGCCCAATGCGTATTACTGGGCTGCAAGATCTCTTGATGCTTAAGACCTAAAGCTGTTTGCATGTTGAGAAAACTGATGCTTGGTTGGCTCCGCAAAGACTAGATACAATTTCTCCAGTACATTTAGAAAGCCCACAGCACTATGGCTTACTTTACAGCACTCCATGAGGACAAAGTTGAGTTTGTGTGTCATGCAATGTGCATACATTGCAAATAGATCGTTTTCTTTCATTTGCTGCTGAATCCCAGCTACGTGTCCTGACCTCACAGAAACATCATCATAAGATTGAGCAACTATTGCCACATTCTGCAATCCACTCATCTCCAACCTGTCTTCATGGCAGTATAAATGCCATTTCCCTCTGAAGCACCTGGCATTGGTTACTGTTGGAAGACAGAATACTGGGCTTGATGGAGCTTTGGTCTGACCCAGTATGGCTGTTCTTATTGATGAGCCACAGGAACTTTTCTTTAATGTCTAGGTTTTCTGCATATCTGATACAAACTGAAAGTCGCTCTGCCTTAAATGACCTGGCCTCATCTGCAATTACAGCAAAAAAACAAAAAAAACCCCAAACAACCCAGTCTTTTTCCTTGCTTGTACAATTTCATTGCAAATCAAATCTGCACAAATCAGCAGCACTTTGGTTTGAAACTCAGGGCTTGTGTAATTAAAATAATTTGCCTGTGTTTTCTTGAAAGTTTTGTCATACTTTGAAAAGAAATCACAATGGGGGCAGGGCAGGGGCCGAGCATCCACCAGTGCTGGGAAAAGTTGGCGCCTATGCACACTGCTTAGTAAGGTAGTCCTGGTTTCTCTCAACGGTACTTTTATGACTTGCCAAAAGCTTCATTACTATTGATCCCGTTTCTTCTCTGTGCTGGAAGCATTGATACTTTTCCGTATGTTTCACATGAACATAGGAAACAGCATGATTAGACAATTTTTCAGAGATTTTCTTCCGATGCTGCATGCTGTTTTTGATAAATGAATCGTCCACATAGCTTGTTTCAGAGTGGAAGCAACAGTGGGGGAAGCAGAACACAGTGTCTTGTTGAACAAAATATTCAACCCAAGAAATTTTGTTGTAATGGAAAACTGGAAAAGAACAGTTATGTTTCCCAAACATTCTTGGGAAATCAGGCAGATGTGGTTGATTAGGACTGTTGCTTCCTCCTCTCTTCCCCCCCCCCCCCCCCGAGATATATAGGAGCAGTTACACTTCTCACATCATCTTCAGTTGTATATGTGCTTAGAGAACCCAGATTCACTGCGCCCAAAGATTCAAGAACCCTTTTGCTGTGCTTACGATGAGGAGGAGTCCAGAGCCAAGGCAGGTGGAGGCAGGGCCTGGCCTAGAAATGTTGTTGTAAAATCCCTGCAGTGAATCAGCCACCAGTGGTTCAACAGTTGCTTTAAAATCATAAAATTATAGAATATCAGGGTTGAAAGGGTCCTCAGGAGGTCATCTAGTTCAACCACCTGCTCAAAGCAGGACCAGCCCCAGCTAAATCATCCCAGCCAGGGCTTTGTCAAGCCTGACCTTAAAAACCCCTAAGGAAGGAGATCCCACCACCTCCTAGGTAACCCATTCCAGTGCTTCACCACCCTCCTAGTGAAAAAGTTTTTCCTAATATCCAATCTAAACCTCCCTGTAATGTTGCAATGACTCACCTGCAGCACCTCCTGCTGGTCGTCCAGAGAACTAGGTCCCTAGCCTTTGGAGCACCCTCTGCAGGCCTGAGTCTCGCCCCGTGTTCCTCCCAGACCCCTTTCTCTTGGATGCTGCCCCCGGCAGTACGCCTTCAGCTGTCTGAGACTCCCCTCCCAGGGGAACCCCCACCCCCCTATCCCTACCTCACGTCAGTCTTGGGCTACTGCCAGTCACCATCTAGCCCCCGCTCACTGGGGCAGACTGCAGTGTCAAAGACACTCATCATAGGCAAGGGGGGTTTGGACCTGCTGCCTCTGCCTACCCTTGGGTTGCCCCGTTGCAACCCCAGTACCTTGTCTGGACCTTTAAGAAGGCCTGCAGCCTGGGGGTTTTCCAGGACAGAGCTCCCCGCTCCTCTGACCTTTCCCCAGCCCTGCTCCACTATAGATAACCTGCCCAGCTCCCAGCCGCCAGGCCCTTGTCTCTCAGCAAACTAGACAGAGTGTCTGTTGGAGCCCCCGGCTCACTGCTTTCTTATAAGGGCCAGCTAGGCCCTGACTGGCATCAGGGAAAACAGCCACAGCTGGGGCCATTCAGCCCAAGCTTGCCGCTTACCCCAGCTGCAGCCCTCTTGCAGTCTCAGCCCCTTCCCTGGGATGGTTTAACCCCTTCAAGGTCAGAGCAGGCTGACTACCCCACTACACTCCCCCACTCCATGTTCTGTCATCTGCTACCACTGAGAACAGTCTAGATCCATCCTCTTTGGAACCCCCTTTCAGGTACTAGAAAGCAGCTATCAACCCCCCCTCATTCTTCTCTTCTGCAGACTAAACAATCCCAGTTCCCTCAGCCTCTCCTCATAAGTCATGTGCTCCAGCCACCTAATCATTTTTGTTGTCCTCCACTGGACTCTTTCCAATTTTTCCACATCGTTCTTGTAGTGTGGGGCCCAAACCTGGACACAGTACTCCAGATGAGGTCTCATCAATGTCAAATAGAGGGGAATGAGCATGTCCCTTGATCTGCTGGCAGTGCCCTTACTTATACAGCACAAAGGCAACAAGGGCACGCTACATGTATCCGACGAAGTGGGTATTCACCCACGAAAACTCATGATCCAAAACGTCTGTTAGTCTATAAGGTGCCACAAGACTCTTTGAGGCTTTTACAGATCCAGACTAACACGGCCACCCCTCTGATAAAGGGTACACTGTTGACTCATATCCAGCTTCTTGTCCACTGTAACCCCTAGGTCCTGTTCTGCAGAACTTCTGCGTAGCCACTCGGTCCCTAGTCTGTAGCAGTGCATGGGATTCTTCCATTCTAAGTGCAGGACTCTGTACTTATCAGATTTCTTTTGGCCCAATCCTCTAATTTCACAAAAGGACTTCCAAATATCCATTTTAGCTTTTCTCGGTTTTAGATAGGTCCATCCAATTATTTTACTCAAATTAAAACTTTAACAGCTTAATTTCAGTATTTTATATTTAGTGTTCACTCACATGTAAGCAAATTGGAAATAGCTAAGTCTAAGGATGCAGGGAGGGAACTGTACTGATCGTACAGTCTAGCTGCGTGTGGGAGTGAGATATGAGCTTGGTGCCTAGAGCCAGCTGTGTACTGGGGGGAGGGGGGCAGGAGCCAGCTGTGCAGGGGAGGGTGGGGGACTGATATTGGTCACCCAGGGCTAGAACAAAATGTGTGTTGGGGGAGGGGACAGGAGCCAGCTGTGCCGGGGAGGCGATTGAGCGAGAGGCTCTGTGGACACTACTGAGAGCAGGTGCGAGCACTGTCCACTCTGCAGCATGGCGAGGAAACCCAGCGCCCCATGGCAAAGTGCCCTGCCGCCCAGGGGAATCTCTGGGTTTTGCCAAGTCCAGGCCTGTGTGAGGAGCGGAGAAGTTGGCAGCGAGTCTCATACAGCAGCCAGCCCCCAGCCATTGCCCTAGGGAGGAGTCAGGTGTCTCCAGCAGATATAAACGTTGGCAGAAATTGAGGGGGATCATGCATCGCCTCTGAGTTGCGTATTGTTGTATTACCTTCTGTGACTACCACAATACCTGGTGTGAGGTGCAGAAATCAGAGAACCAGTTGGGTTCCAGTTGGCTTTGCCCTTCACATAGGAATCACGAGTGTGTAGAAAATTTATTTTTTTAAAATTTGAATCATAAACTACTGGAAAAAAAATCAATGTATACAGTTTGGGGGGCAATATGTTTTTTTTCCATGTTTTTTTGGCAGCTCAGTTCTCCAAACATTCTTTTTGCAGGGAGCATGCTCCAGCCCTACAGAGCGACTAAGCATGCTCCATCCTGGGACTACAGCAGCTGTGCAGGACTTTCTCTGGAATTGTTCTTCTGGGCTGCTGTCAGCTGCTATGATGACAGGCAGAAGAACTGAGAGCTGGGAGGCTGCCTCTCTTGTGCCCCTCTGCTGGCACCCGGGCAATGAGGAAGGGAAGGAGGAAGCTGCCTGACTTACTTAAAGTGTGTCTCATCCCTCCTCTAGTGACTGGTCCACATAGATAATAGCCTACAACTACTATCAGTTACTCTGTTAGCTCAAATGGCAGAGGTCCATACTGTGGAGCTGAAGGCTCCAGTCCTGCTGATGACTAATAATGAGGTTGAATATGATTCCATATGATGGAATTCCTGGTATTTTTCAGTTTACTTAAAAAAAAAAACAAAAAAACCAACAACTTAAGAAATGAGGCAGGAGTTCAGTGGGGAACAATAGTCTGTGATCATGTACCCTATATACTTATTTATAAACCAAATTTTGTTAGTAAAAAAGGGAAGCACTACAGAAAGGGGTCAGCTTATGAAGGGGTGTAGAGAGGAGGAGGTGGGACACAGCCCCTCCCCCCAACAGAGGGAGCAAGGAGAGGCAGCAGAGCAAGAAGGGAAGAGGTGGGGCCAGAGTCTCTCCGCTTTTCGCTAGCCTCTGAAGCAGCTGCAGCTCTGGGGCTGGCAGGCTGCAGCTGTGCGCCCTTCCCCCCCGCCCCTGAGTAGGCTGCAACCGTGCCGCCTGGCCCACCGGAGCACACTGCAGCACTGCTGCCTGGCCCAGCCTGCTAGAACATGCTGCAGCTGCGCTGCCCGGTCTGCTGGAGCAGCTCCAACCAGGCCAGAGACATTCCCCCCAGCCCTCCCCAGATAAGGTGGGAAGGGATGGGATGGGGAGAGTGTGGGGGTCCCAGGCTAGGGGTGGAGTTGTGGGGGTAGTCACAGAGGTTACTCCGCTGACTCCTAACTTCTCACCTCCCCCCACCCCCCAATTTCCTCATCAGTTGCTGTCCCAGCCCATCAGGGTAAGCAGCTGGTGCGCCTGGACACTTTGTTTACTTAGGTTTACCGCTGTGCCTGCGGACGCTTGAGGTAAACAAACCATCTCGGCCCACCAGCGGCTTATCCTGGTGGCCTGGGAGCCAAAGTTTGCTGACCCCCAAATTATAGGGTTGGCTTATGAACGGGTTAAAAAGATTTTCCATTTTTACTTACCCGTCTTGGGGGAGGGTTGGCTTATAAACGAACTGGCTTATGATCGAGTATATACAGTAATTAAAAACATTATCAACATGCAGAAGCTCTGCGTGGCTCTGTAAAGTTGTAGGGGGAGCTGTGGCTCTTGTAGCATTTCTCATTTTTAAGTGCTTGACTTTGCAATCTTACTGTTCCTGTAGCATAGCTTTTTGTGTATGTTTTATTTAAAAACACTTTTAATATGAGCAAAATCCCTCTGGTTAAGTTTTGTTAGCGCTGCATGGTTCTGAAGAAGACACTTTCCTTTTATAACAAAACAATAAAAAAGGGGTTTTTTTAAAAATCACACAGAATGTAACCCAAGATGTGCTGAAGAACAAGTTGGGAAAGCAATTTTAAGTAATTGAAAAATCTCCTCAGAGCATGTTTGCTGGCGTGATTCCACACTGAGCCTGTCGAGTCCAGGGTTACTGTTGGGATAATGGGCATGTGAGAGATAATGTCTCATTAAAACATCTGCAGCAAAATTCAGTCCTGCTAAAAACCCAACCTGACTTAGTCCATGTCTACATTGTACCGATGCAGCTGTGCCACTGTAAGAGTGCTGCTGTAGCTGCTCTATGGTGATGGGAGAGAGCTCTCCCGTTGACATAATAAAACCACCTGCATGAGTGGGGATAGCTATATTGGCAGGAGAAGCTCTCCTGTTGACATAGCCCTGTGCACACTGCCACTTATACTGGTGAAATTTATGTCGCTTGGGGGAGGAGGGGGGGCTTTTTTCACACTCCGGGGCGACATAAGTTTTGCCAACATAAGTAGCAGTGTAGACCTGGCCTAGATATCAGAAATGGGGGAAGAAAAGGGGCTGTGAGGAGAACTGCAGCTCCTGTGATTTTTTGGGTCTTTTTGCTGCATTCTTTAACATTCTGCAAATTAAGATTTCTTGGTGTTTTCCCCATCACAACAATAGAGCTTTTGCACTGAGTTGCTACTGTGTTGTGTTGCAGATAAATCAGGAAATGCAAAAGCAAAGGTTTCTGTAGCTCATGCTTTGGGCATCTGACCCTCCATTCTGTTAGCTGAACAGCCCTATGATAAACTACACTTTAGCAACAAAAACAGTGTTAGAAAATATTCTGTAGATGCACAGAGATTGAAACTGAAAGATGGCAAATTTAAAACTGCTAATGGAATCACAGAACATAACTAGGCTATAGAATGCTATGCCACCAGTTCTCATTGAGGGCCTGCACTGGGATTTAAGAAAAAATTGGCCCAAAATGCAGGATGTGGCCTCTAGCACTTTTTCTGAGGCTGCTAGTGCTGGGGACAGGACATGGGCTGGAAGGCCTGGTAGGAGCAGGCTAGCTGGCGGCACTTGCATTTCTATCCTGCGTGAACCTGAACTTTCCTGCTTTTGATTTGATTGTCGCTGCACGATTTTAACCTTTACTTTGCATTGAGCGTCCCTGTCTCACTCCTTTCTCCCCATGCCATCTTTTGCCTGTACTGAGCTCTCTGGCTGTGGCTAGGCTTTGCCCAGGATCAGTTGTATTCATGCCCAGTAATGCTGGAGAGGCCTGACTCAGACCCTACCCCCTGGGCAGTGCTAGTGCCCTCACTGTGGTGAAGGCACCAGTCCTCTGTAGCCACTTCCCAGGCCCTCTCCTTCCTCCCCTTCCCCCGGGCAAGCAGAGAACAGAACATCTGCTGCTGTTTTCTCCATCCAGCGCCAGGCTGAGGGATAGGCCAGGCACCCTCAGAGAGTGAGCAAGCTGGAAAATGTTTGTAAGCCATCTTGCCTCATTGAGCACACAGTCTGCATTCTTGTCAGTGCTGCCAAAGGGCTTTCTCAGAGAAAGTCAAGAGCGACTCAGCACTGACACTCCTTGGACAGTGGGCGCTGTGTGGCAACCTTCCCTCCACACCGAAGCTCGGTTTGAGCAGGAGCAACTGCTGAGTGCAGAGGGCTGGAGTGCCTGCTCCCTGGCTGCCAGGTGCAGGGAGTTACATGGAGTTAGTTCGGCTTCTTAGGGAAATATCCATCTTCTCCCTGAAGCAGAGCTGTGTGGGCAGCACATCTGAGTAGTTTGATGGTATAAACTGATCCTCCTCTGATCCCTCACTGTCCTGATAACTTAGTAAATAATAATGTATAACGTATCTCCATTGTACAGACCAGGGAAACCGAGGCATTGAGTGAAATGGTTTTTCCAAGTGCATACAGCAAGTCCGGGGGAGAAAGAGGTCTGGGCCCCAGGTCTTCTGAGGCCTGGTCTAGTCCCGTAACAAAAAGTTCAACCTCCCTCACTGATAGACTCCCCCAGAGAGCAGATGAGGGGGATGATTTGATTCTCTACCAGCCCAAGCCTCTGCTTTCCATTGAGATGCTCATGGCTAGAGCAGGGCAAGTTATCCAGGAACAGTTTATTCAGGGGATGTGGCCTATTCTGAGATTTGAGGATGATCTGCACCCAGAGCTGGATGTGCTCCTTGGTCATCCATACCCTGTGAATGTCAGTGGAGCTCAGGCCCCAAGGTGCTAACAGGCAGTTTGCTTTGAGTTTCGCCATCCATCGTGCAGTGAGCAGTCACCAAAGTCATGTGATAACGTTCTGCTCCCTGCTTGGGCGGTGGCTGCTGCAGCATTTGCAGTGTGACTAGTTGTGTGAACACAGAGTGGCATGAGTGCCCCCCAACCCCACGCCCCATGAATGTTCTTGTGAACTAAAATTAATTGGTGGGAATCTTGTCGGAAAGCAAACAAAGAGGGGAGTTGCAGTTCCCCGCCTGGCAGCCTCCTGGCCCCAGTTCTCTCACAGCTGGATGCACTCTGCTTTCATAAAAACAGCAAACATTTTACTTGCCCCATGCAGCTGGGCGAGTTGAATGGACTTCATGCCCCAGGCTGTGCTGGTGCCATTCTGTGGGGCCTGTCCAACCCTCAGAGCAGCTGCAACTTTATTCTGTTTGCCATGGATTTCCTCCGTGTTTTCTGCCTCAGTCAGGCCTAGATGGATGTGAGATCCTTCTGGGCTTGCTTTCTGTTACACGGCAGCCTATGCTGAGAGCCCAGCAAAGCCTAATGGCCATGGGCCAGCAGACCCAGGGTGCAGGAATGCCTTAGCTCAGCATCAGCAGGCCGGGCCTGGGTTTAGGAAGATGAGGGATTGCCTGGTGCAGCCTCTTTGGAGCATTGCAGACCCCAGCAGGACAGGAGCAGCCTTAACGCTAATTTTGGAGGTGCTCCTTGCCCGGCAGAGGAGGGAGGGAATCACATGTGCACACAAGGGGATGGGTGGAGGAAGGGAAGTTATTTACTGTACGTCTTGGTAGAGGACCCAGGTTTAAATCCCAAATCAATTCAAACTGCAGCAGGAGTCACAGCTGAAATAAACAGCTTCCTGGGCTGGAAGGGCCCATGTGCGAACCCATCTCTGGCAAGCCCTGGCTGGAATGGTAGGGGGATTTCTGCTGCACTGATGCAGGGCCATGGGTCCAGAAGATCACCGAGACATTGGCTCTGGTGTAGGTGGCCTGGTTTCCTTCCTAGCTCTCCCCCTGACTGGCCAGTGAGCTCTGGGCAGTCCTGCCCCTCCCCAGCATGGAGTGGAGGGTGGGACGTGGGACAAGGCAACCCTTTATTTGTTAAATACTTTCAGACATGGCTGAAAAGTGCTCCCTCAAGCCACTGCCTCCCTGGTGTTTATGACACACTGTCGGCCATTTCTCTTTACTTTGAAAGCTGCAGTCTTGGGCATCTCCTCATCTGTCCATTGTGCTGTCTGCAGCTAAGGCAGCCTTGTCCTCTGAGTCCCTAGCCCCTGGGGCGCTCTCAAGATGCAGCACTGACTAGTGGTCTCAGACCTGCCTTTGTGTCGAAGGGCTCATTGAAGGGGAGTTGCTGTGCTAAGCCTGCAAGCTCTGTGTAGAGGTGCCCATTGTAGCTGCCCAGAGTCACACATATGTGGAGCGGGAGCAGGTCCATTTCTCCATTCTCTGCTGCCTGAGCCCTGTTATGTCCCAATTACTGCTATGCTCCCTGTGACTCCTTGGGCTGGGGCCCAGCTTTGCGCTAACTGAGTTGAGGGTTTGGAGCCAGCTTCTCCACTGCCTGGTTCTCCTGGGGCCCAGGAGTGGAAACCTGTGGCTGTGGCCGGCGTAATCTCCAGGAGGGGAGATGACTGGCAAAGGCTCCTGAGGGTTAACACACACCAAGAGTGACCAGCGGCTGGAGAGACTTTGCAAAGAGAACAGTCCTGCTGTCTAAGGCCTGGCCCAGCAGCCCAGCCCAGCAACCACTTAGCAGCAGCTCGCTCCCCTGTAAACAGTGCCTCTTGACTGCTTGGAGGAGGCTTTTTTCCTGGCTCAGGGCAAGCAGGGAAGGATTGCAGCTTGTTTGTCTGGACACTCACATCTGGCCTCTCACCTGTCCCCCCCACCCCAACTCACATCTGGCCACTTACCTGTTTCCTCTCTCCCCCGCTCCCCCTCCCCAACACACACATGCTCCCTTTTCTTCTGCTGGTTTCAGAGTTTGTTTTTAATGTGATTAAAGCTAATCAAAAAATTCATAAATATCCAGCAGATAAGCCTGCCCCTCCCCCAGATCCTCCTTTCCATTGCCCATCCCTATCACAGTACAAGGCATATGCCTGTTCCCATCACATCACAGGGTGTAAGTCCCTCCCACCCACACCCCTGCCATCATGCATCCCCATCACACAGTGGGTCATATGCCCATTTTGCACCCTGCCATCTCCCCTCTCCTCACAAGGTGTATGTCCTTCTCCCTGTATAATACCCTACTTCAGCAGGACAAACTAAAGTTGCAACTAGAAGACCAAAACTTTCAGATCCTAGCTAGATTGACTTTCAAGTGATCTCAGCAATCTGGCTTGGGCATTGGATTATTCCTGAAAATCATTCAGCTAAACACTGAAGGTCTCAGCGCTAAAACACGTCATTCTCCAATCCCTAACTTCCAAACATAACACAGATGTGGCTGTGCTACATTGATATTAGATCAGATCTTGCTGACCCTGACCCACTCCCATCTCATTCAGACGTCTGTGATACTGGAGAGTTGTCATTTCAGAGTGATAAATGTTTCCAAGGCCAGTAGCTGACCCTCGGCCTACCCCAAATATTCTTCCTAAGCTCCTACACTCCGCCATCTGTTTTAGAGATTTTAATGGCCTCTACTCGAGATGCAGAGAGTCAGATCAAAGTGGATTGGTGTTTTGAACTGGGTCTTGCTCCAGGACCTTCACAATGTCCAGGATCAAAAATGACGGGGTACTTTCCATTGTGCCAGGCGACCTCATCTGGACCATCAACACAGGCTTCAACCTATAAGCAGTGTATTGAAAACCTTCCCAGACAGTCGTCAACATCCAATCTGTACCAATGTTGGAGTAACCATACCTATTGTGAGTACCACGAACAACCCTCACTGGAACTATTGGAACGCAAACTGGCCCAGCTTTACACAGTTCATCACCTGGTACATCACTTGTATCCCTCATGACATCTCTATTGAAGAAGCTGATATGCTGTCCACAAAAGCCATTTACGAACTAGCCACGGGTGCGTTCCAAGAGGTTGCAAGGAGACTCTAACATTCCTTGCCTAGATGTGGAGTGTGCAGAACTCCTCAAGCACTATGAAGAGCATGGCGATCCAGCCATTGCCACACGTGTTAAAAGCTTAACTGCTTCTAGATGAGCAAAACGGGATCAGACTGTCACTGAGCTAAACGTGCCAAGATCCATCCGCAAAGTGTGGGCACTAATCGGAAGACTTGGTGTGGCTCAAAAGCCTCCAACACAGCACCATACTCTCACTCTCCAAAGTGTGCTACCCACCTGATACATGCTCAAAGGATAAGGATAAAAAATTTGAAGTAGGGAGGCCATTCTTCTGGGTTCCAGCCAGACAGTCCTGATTTTATAAAGTCCTGTCCATGTCTAGGAGCAATTTAGAACTGGACATGGCTTTATCTGGCTGAAATTTGAAAATTGAGGAGGAGATCGTGGAGTTGGTGGATGCCATTTTTCAGAGTGCACCCCACCTCCACCCCCATGGTGTGACCTCGCTGCGTGCAAAGTCATGCCAGCAGGGGCAGGGCTGGCGCAGAGGAAGGCAGGCATGACACAAGTGGGCCCACGCAGGCGAGGGCAGGGCAGCACCATCATGCAGCATTCTGGCAGCCCCCAGCAGCTGCCTTTCCCTCTCATTGGCTGCATGAGACTGCAACCCAGGTAGCCAGGCAATGCTTTGACAGGGCCAACAGCTAGCTAGACTGCTGCAGGGGACCCAGGCTGGCTTGTCCTGTAGCCTGTGAGGTGACAATACTCAAACTATGAGCTGGTGAGGAGGGACGGAAGTTTTTGCAGGGTGCACAGAATGAAAAAGATCAGATTTTAGAAACACCAGAGAGGAAAATACAGCCTGAGGTGAAGGCATGGGAGAGGAAAGAATCAAAGACAACTCATAAGTTAATGGTCTGAGTGACTGACAGGGAAGATGATGGTGTTTCAACAGTGAAGGAAAATGCAGGACAGGTTGGAGAGGAAAGGAGTTCTGTTTTTTATCATGTTAAATTTAAGATGAAGGGAAGACAACCAGGAGGGGTTGTCAAAGAGAGTGAGGGGGCAAGGCTGAAATACAGGGTGGAGTGTATGGAGACAAATCAGAATTAGAAAGGTAACTTCGTGGATCAAGGCCAGGGTTCTGGTGGCTGAGGGGAGGCTGGCTAATAGGCTGTTAGAACTGAAGCTCTCCTAAGCCAAGGGCTTGATCCTGAAAGTAAACTCAGACTCGAGCAGGAACCCATGTCTGTCTGTCCCTGGTGGTCCACCAATAAATGTTGTGAGCAAAATGGTGATAGTGTGCTTAAAGTCTCTTACACCCAGACTCCAGAGCCGGAGTGCATACTCTAGAAAAATCCAGAGGAGAAACATATAAGGCTTACAGCTGAATTCTGGTCTGGATAAGCACCTAACAATGAAACAGTCTCTCTGTAATGGTGCACTGGGGGCTGGTCTGAAAACAGTGGGAGAATCCCTTTGTAGCCGACTGCTCCACCTCATGTCAGCACTTGTGTGGCACCACTACCTCTGCAGCTAGGCAGAGCAATAGTGGAAGCAGCACCTTATGGAACATGGCTGTATTTCAGAATAACCCATGTACTTTAAATGCATGTTACTGAGGCCATTCAAACCAGCTGGAATGTCTGGCTCATAGAATATCAGAGTTGGAAGGGACCTCAGGAGGTCATCTAGTCCAACCCCCTGCTTAAAGCAGGACCAATCCCCAGACAGATTTTTTGCCCCAATCCCTAAATGGCCCCCTCAAGCATTGTACTCACAATCCTGGGTTTAGCAGGTCAATGCTCAAACCACTGAGCTATCCCTCCCCCCCAATATCCTGCCTCATGTTTTGATCATCTCAGTGGGCCCCACATGTAGCTTCTTAATTGCAGAAAAGAGTAGCAAGAGTAACGTATCCAAAGGACTCAGGGATTCTAGGTTCGCTAACACCTGCTATTTCACTCAGAGCAGAGGGGCCCGTTCAGATCTGGTGTTAATGTGAAGCTAGTATTTTGTGTACAAGCATCAAAAAGAAACTTCTTCATTGTGCCCTGCTGTGGCTCTTGTTATTGCTCTCTTTAGGTTCTTATGCTGTCCCCACCTCCCTAGCACAATATGGGAACACCCATCAGTCTATCTGAACCCTGGGAAATCTCTGAGTCTTTATAAAATCTTGATCCCTGGTGGAAAATTAGTAATCTCCGTGATCAGGATGAATACACTACTGCTTGTACAGGTAGCTTGTTCCGTGAAACACGATTCACGATCAATTCTTTGCTGTGGTCGATAAAGGCAACATTTGTCTTGGAACTCGTGTATAGTCACCATGCTGAAACACAACGTCATTTAATCCTGAATGGCCAAAAGAATCTGAGTTCATTGCTAAAAGCAAGAAAGGAGAGCGCCATGCATTCTGCAGCCTGTGCAGGTGTGATATAGATGTCAGCAATTGTGGAAATGAAGATGTGAATCAATGCATTTCTTCTGAGAAGCACAAACAGAACTCGCGGAGTACAGCTGCTTCAACTAACATAGACAGTTTCTTCAAAGCTAGTGTGTTGCTTTGTGATGATAATGCGACTGCTGCCGAACTTTGCAAATTGTTCTATGCTGTTACGCATCACCATTCTTCCTGAAGCATTGACTGTAGCATAAAAGCTGATAAAACTGTTTACCATGGCTTGTCTGAGGCTGAAGACTTGACTTGAGGAAATACCATGGCTAAAGCACTGAGTGAGAACGTTTTAGTCCCATATTCAGATTATTTTATATATATATATATATAAAAGGCTAATGATCTATATTTCTCTTTGGTCACTGATGCTTCAAATAAAGGAGCAACAAAGTATTTTCCATTAATCTTAAGGTATTTCAGTTTTGAAAAAAAGGATTACATACTATCTCTTTGGTTTTACAGTGATAGTCAGGAAACTGTTCTAGCCATTGCCACAGAAATATTTGGAAAACCGACAAAGTGGGTATTCACCCACGAAAGCTCATGCTCCAAAATGTCTGTTAGTCTATAAGGTGCCACAGGACTCTTTGCTGCTTTTACAGATCGAGACTAACATGGCTACCCCTCTGATACTGGATAACTCAAGACTTTTGACCTCCGTTTGGAGAAACTGTTAGCGTATGCAGCTGATAATGCCAGTGTAAATTACAGGAAAGTATAACAGCATTTAACAGAAACTGAAAAATGTCAAAAAGGACATTATAGCAGCCCACTCCTTAGCACGCATTCTACATAACATAATAAAGTAGGCAGCAGTTAAACTTAATATTGACGTACAACATTTAATTCTAAAGGTTTATTCCCACTTCAACATTTCTGCCACTAGAACAGAGCAGTTAAAGGAGATTTGTGACTTTGTTGAGGTGGAAGAGTGCAATCTGTTCAGACATGTCGTTACCAGGTGGCTGTCTTTTTTTTTTTTGCCAGCAATCAATAGGTTACTGAAGTGCTGGAAACCGCTAACGAGCTATTTCCAGAGTTTAGGAGAGTAAGAGTGTTCCAAAATAAATTGGAAATGCTGTGGGGACAAGGGCATTGGCCAATGAGGTAGTTGAAAGATTTTTTTTCTTTTTCTGAGCTGTGCTCTGAAGCTATTGAAGGACTGTAGTGAGGCTTCAGAAGCCACGTGCTTTCGTGTTCTTTCAGTAACTGAGCTCTTGAATGGATTAAATATGAAACTGGAGAGAAGGATTAGGGACAAGTTCTTTGGCTACGCAGTGAATTCTAAGCTCGAGGAGATAACTGAAGATATTGCTTGAAGGTGTAAAAAAGACTGCATGGCCTTTTAATGAAAGAGAGAAGAAGTATCTGCGTGACAGGTATGACTTCTCTGAAGACAGACTTCACAGCAAAGTGTACAATTTAGCTCTTGAAAAACGCATCAGTTTTGAAGAATCTTTGGAAGCTGTTCACACTTGCAGCATGAAAGAAATGGACATGGATGAGCTCTATGAAGAACTTGGCATTGTAAAAGTGCTAAACTCTTCTGCATTAAAGAATTGCCTAACTAGCGAGGAGAGGCAACAAAACATTTTCACCAAAGCACCGGGCAACTTCAAGAACTTTAAGAAGATCAGATCTTACATCTTTTTTCAATACTGTGCAGCAGTGCTCACGTGCAGAGGGTTTTCTCTCTGATGACCACAGCTTGGAGAAATAACGGAAATTGCCTGGATGTAGAGAGCATGAAAGCAGAGCTCCAGATATGCATCAGCTTAACAGGGGAATGCAAAAATATATACGCTGAGTTCCTCAAGAAGAAAGAACTTCTGAAACTTCTCAAGGTGAGCAAAAGTACGGACACAGATGAATGGTTATGGTACTTTGTGAATTAGGCACATCAAACACTCTGCTTCTTGCTAGCAAGTCTAACTGTGTCGATATTGTCACTTTGTTCACTACACACAAACGTATTTTATTGAGAAAGTTCTGCATTGCGTAGTCATTTTTGTTCCATTTTGTGTAATCTTACATGGAATTGAATGTAGGTTGTTGCATTATTTAACTTACCAGAAATTAGAATGTCTCTTACTATACTACTTAGCAATGAGCTGGGCATTTTAAATGTGGCAATGTATGGCACAGGTTTTATTAGCCATTGTTTCTGCATGTGGGAGTCACACCACTGGGGGCAGGGATGCCCTGTATTCCGTGTATACATCAGTTGCCACCTTTGTTTGAAGGACAGGTGAAGAAGAAATGACGGTAGTACTAACAGGGCATACCTGAAACTGAAGAAGGCTTCCTGCCTTTCACTGCAAATGAAGTAGAATGAGTGATCAAAACATTGAAAATAGGTAAAGCCTGTGAGCTTGATAACGCTCCCCTCCCCCTGAATTCTTGAAAAAACTGGGAAAACCTAGTAGATAACAGCTAGCCACCTTTCTACCTAGAGTCATCCAGGAGAACCAAATACCTAACATCTGGTACAGAGCAGAAGTAATAGCTGTGTCAAAACCTGAAAAAGACCACTAACATGCGAGTCTGTTTGCTATGGTGGGTGTACAAATTACCTGAAAGGTTTCAGAGGTGACTTGTTTACAGGCTATAAATACCTAGATGGGGGACAGATATTTAATACTGGGCTCTGCAGTCTAGCAGAGAAAGGTCTAACATGATCCAATGGCTGGAAGTTGAAGGAAGACAAATTCAGATCCCTCCCTCTGCCATCACCTGTCCCTATCACACAATGAGGAGTGTACCCCTCCCTCCAACCCCTACTATCACCTGTCCAGCAGGACATATTCCCATAACCCCAGCCCCTGCCATCATCACCCAGCCCCATCGCACAGAATTGCACACATTGCTCACACTTCTGAAAGGAGCCCCAGGCATGTAGCAGATTGAGAGCATTAATGTGAGGAGCATACAGACCTCCTTCAGAGAGGCTGCAAACTCAGGGATTTGTGATGGAGAGGCAAAAGCTGCTCCCCAAGCCACCATGTGAGAGCACAGCACCAGGTGTGTTTCTGAGGAAATAACTCAGGCCTGGTCTACACTACGCATTTATACCGATTTTAGCAGCGTTAAACTGATTTAACGCTGCACCTGTCCACATAACGAGGCCCTTTATATCAATATAAAGGGCTCTTTAAACCGGTTTCTGTACTTCTCCCCGATGAGAGGAGTAGCACTGAAATCGGTATTACCATGTCGGATTAGGATTAGTGTCTCCGCAAATCGACGGTATTGGCCTCCGGGCGGTATCCCACAGTGCACCATTGTG